>NW_028250643.1:0-16722 GCF_964263255.1 Lissotriton vulgaris | reverse complement strand
TTCATCCTGCTATTAACCAGACATTCTTCTCTTCCTGGTCAGCTTCTTCCTGTATTTGCCTCACTTCCTGCCAAGTCTCAACTACTGTAGTTAGCATTAAAGAACTTGAAACAGGCTCTTTGCTTCTGTCCCGATTTATGGATGCAAGATTTCTAGCACAATATTTTGCAATGGAATCTACATACCTGTTACCTCGAGTTATGTAGTCATCTCCTTTTTTATGTGCTGCGCATTTCTCTACTGCAATCTTATCAGACAATTGAATTGCGTCAATCAACATTCTCACAAATTCGGCATTACGTATGGGGGATCCTGCAGAAGTTAAATAACCTCATTGGGACCACAGTTTTCCGTAGTCATGGACAACCCCAAATCTATACTGACTATAAGTCACTATGGTAACCTTAATTTCCTTTTCCAATTCACATGCTCGAATCAAAGCAATCAATTCTGCTATTTGAGCAGAACAAATTCCTTTCAGACAAGATGCTTCCAGAACATCTGCTACTGTGCAGACTGCGTATGCAGCACTCAGAACACTTTCATTTGTTCTCAGACACGAACCATCAACAAACATTACATAGTCAGATTCAGGCAATGGCTCATCTCTGATGTCTGGTCTTGGTTTGGTACAGTATTCAAGAACATCCAGGCATTTGTGATCAACCTCATTTCTCACCTCGGTTTCCGTGGTATCAGGCAATAACGTAGAAGGATTGACATTTACACATCTAGAGATTGTCACATTTTCTGCTCCTAGGATTACCTTTTCATACTTAGTCATCCTATTGTTACTGAGATACTGTGTTTTTGTCCTAGTGAGAAGAATCTCCACAGAATGAGGTACACACACCCTCACAGGAAATCCCATCACTATTCCTTCACTTAATCTAAACTCACGCTTGTAGCTGCTACTGTTTTATGACTGTCATGAGTGAAACCTAGGCAAAATCCAGGAAACAAAGGAAGATCGGTTTCTGAGAGATGAGATGTAAAAATCAGGCAGGGGTGCTTTTTTTACCATTGATAAATTGTCTGAAGAATCCATTAAGTGGGTGCTGGTATTGCTAACCTGCAATTCAGTGACTTAATGTATTGTCTGAGACTGTTGTGTTGGACCTATAGCGAGTGGATGTAGGGAGGACCCATTGGCTTTGTATCACAGTAAGTTTTGCTCTAAGACTATATGCACCCACGGTCAATGGCCCTTGACTGAGTGGTTCTTTGCTTTGTCGCATGTGTAAGTAATGGCGAAGGCCTCGCTTGTTTGTATTCTCCTCCTACTCTGACAGCTCATATGCAGTGCTAAAAAGCAGGAGCTATTATGCCCAAGGAGTCTTAGGTCCACTGCCAGTACTGATCCCAACTGTGTTGCCACCCCCACTTGGAGACAATTGAACTGGTAAAATGTACTCTCTACCCAGTTGATGCTGAGTGAGAAGGACGGGTAACTTTTGCCATTGATTTAAATTGTGGTTGTGTTAAAAGCTTCAGCAAACAAACCGTGGTGGATATTGAAAGGTGAGACTGTTTACAGCCCTGTAAAACTCAGCCCTCGTCTACTTTTTCAGGCAATGCTGTTCCTCAAGATATCACTTGCTTGGCTGCTGACAGAATGTTGGTGTTTGCATCACATGGAACACTTCTCCAGGCATTTGCCCGCAACAAAGAGGTTTGTATGCTTAGTTTGAGTTGGTGTTTCATGTTAGTACCTAGAAATGTAAATTGTGAATGCATGTTGCTATTGGTTTAATAATTCTATGTACTACTGCTTGCATAATGTAAAACGCTTGATACACACCTTTAGAGAAATGTCAAAAAAAGATAAACCGAGTTAACAGTAGGCAGTTCAATAAAATAAAATATAGATGAGCTGAGTCACACGCAGATAAGAGTGTCTGAAATGGGATCAATTCTGAAGAAAAGGAGATTACAGCGTGCTACTACTTCGATTTTTACTCCAGACATCTTGAATACATTTATAATAGACTTTGCAGAGCAGCTGCTATGTATGATAAGCTGATTTGCAGAGAATAATGTAATTATTTGTGTAGTCAATGGATAAGAGTTTAAGAAATTAAGGTGGTTTAGTTTTAGGTTCAAGGCAAGTAATAGGGAAGATATTTACTATGTATCACATAAATAGTTACGAACACTGGCTTCGATCTGGAGAGACAAAATCACATTCTCACCTCTTTGGGCTTTACTCAAGCCCTTTGTGGCTGATGATTACTCTAACTGGTTCTCTGCTGAGTACTTGGTTTCCACTTAAAGACTCTATAAACCAGTAACAAGCAATTCAAGCAAATACGGTTATTTATCCTGCTAATATAGTACAACAAGCATTTGCAATGCAACGGTCTCGCCTTTGCTAAAGTTAGAGCTATTGGCATTGTAAATGACAATTTTTGTTATTTATGTGTTGGTTTTGAAAACAGATAAATAAATGGCATTGTCATTTACAATGCCAATAACTTAATCACTCCCAAATGCGAGACCTATTGTATTTGCACGCACACACACACACACACACACACACACACACAGAGCCACACACACACAGAGCCACACGCACATCCACACGCACGCACACACACACACACACACACACACGTGTCGACCACCTTGCATATTTGCAACTCTGAATAGCGATCCTGGTGCTGTTTTGGGGGGAGGGGTGAAGACTTGGAACATATGAGGGTGGGGGTGGGGTGTCAAAGGAAGAGCACACGCTTCAGTGGGATAAAGCCTTGTGGCAGATTAGGAAGTGGGCCCTGACCGAGTCACTGGCGAGAGGCGTCCACTGCAGGGTAAGAGGGGGCAGTACTCCCTTTAGCAGTGAGAGGGGGGCACAAATTAGTCACTACATGTGAAGTCAAAGGTGTAAATTAGGACCATCAGACTTTGGAACAATCAGCGTCTGACAACGAGAGAGATTGCTATCCAGGACATATGTCTGGATGGAGAGAGATAATCCTCGAGAAGGCAGAACAGCGAACAGTGAAGGCACCCTTACAGCCCTGCAGAATGAACCAGCCGCAGTGCCTAGATGCGACTTCAGAGACCGTGGGAACAAAACAAACCCCGCACTCTCCAAGTGAAATACGCAACATTTTCAGAGAGCAGTAAAACTGTCTTGCGAGCCCAACTCTCCCCTCACGAGCCAGGAGTTTACAAGGGAAGTAGTCACCCCAGGCAAGCCATCTCCGAGGGCACCAGCATTGTCCGGGACATCCCGGGTGCAGTGTCTGGAAAGTGGTGGCACCCCGCCCCCGCAGCTGGCCCAATGAACACAGCACATCCCCCCCAACATCACATTTGATCGGTGTTGAGCCATCTTGTGGTATCCATCGCCCAAGAAGAGTCTGGGAGTCCTCTGGGGCCATTCTTCTCAGGGGAACAAATCTTGCAAGGCTAGATTCACACTGGCTTTAAACAACTGATGCGGAGTCCTTAAGATTATGGGTAAAGGCCAGTCTGTGGCAGATGCCACCAAGCGCTGGCGGCAGAGTGGGGGCAACAGTCCATGGACCCCTGCCTACTCCACCAGCCCGCTGCCAAAAACGTTTCATGTGAATCCCCAGTCGAAAACAGAGACCAGTGGGCTGGTGTCCGCTTACTAAATGCTCACCTGACCAGGTCTAGCGTTAACGTGTTGTTCCTTGCAAGTTTGATAGCCATCTTGGAAGGGTTAGCTTCAACGAATCAACACGGATGGAAAGTTAGTTATTAAGAGCAAAACGTTAAATTGTATCTCTATTGCTGATGACAGAACATCTAAAGAGAAAGTATTATTCTAGAATCTCTTCATTTTCTTCTAATAAATAAATAACAGAAATGGAAAAAACACGCTACACTCTCAAAATAGACTTACCATTTTATCACACACACATTCACACCTCCCTCTATATTATTAATACACTTTGACGCCCAAAACACTCCATAGTAATATAGCCGCCCTTTAGTAACTGGCTTTTCTGCGACCAAACACCAGGCAGGGTTCAGACAGAGCGAGTAGTCATCGATAAAGCCTCACTGATGCTTCTCATGGCGCTGACTAAAAAGACGATTGCTGAACACATCAATCCCTCACCCGTTCCCCGGAGGTGCAGGGCAGGGAAGAAGAGCGCCGAGAAATCATACGCGGCTTGCTCAATTGATCCCTGAGAAGCTGCTCGGCAACCACCCTTGGAGTGAGGAGCGTGCCCCTGACAGGTACACGGGTGCCCCGGGAAGGTATTGTCTCGACAGGCGAGGTGATGGAGGGAAAGACAGCGCTCCTTACCCCAGCGGAACAGGCTGGCTAACTCTGAGTTCTAAGTGTGGACCCTGGCATGACTCATGCTAAATAGCAGAAAGGATGGTGGCACGCTTTTACATTTTGAATCCGTTTTTACACCGGATCCAAACTGAGTTGGAGCGTTATAAAAAAAATATTGTAGCAATCCAAAAGAAATGGTGGTCACCCACTTACCATTCGCGTCTGCAGCAGCCGTTTCGTCATCTCGCGGGGGTGGCCGCACACTGGACTGTCGGTTCGGCAGATGAGGGGGTCCCAAGGGTCCCTCAAATCCAGTTTCTAGAAGGCTCCTCAAACTCCTAATGGGCCAGGAAGAGGCTTCCTTTTCTGAGTGGCAGCGTTGTCTGTGCCAAGAAGGGTGAAAACAAGGGCTCGGGATGACGCCAACTTTCCGCTATTAGAGCCGTCCTTTTCAGACTGGCTTGGCCTGACTTACTGGTGGCGTAAAAGCTTTCTTATCTTTGTCGGGCGAAACAGATTGCCCCATAAGGAATATAAGAAAGCTTTTACCACAAACATAAGTCAAGGAGCCCAGTCTGAAAAGGACGGGGCTTAGCGAGATAGGAGAACGTCACTAGGACCTCTTCTCCAATGGCTGGCCTCAGTTTAGGGGGCCAGCTAATGGAGAAGAGGGGCAGGGCTTAACCCTCGCTAGTGAAGTACACTCTAAAACATAAAATCTCGCGAGCTCGACTGTGCATGTGCGCAGTACGCCACGCAAGACCTAAAATGGGGTGTATATGAAGGGGTTAGTCAACTGCAGTTTTAAAACAGCTACCTGAAACTTAGCAAGTTTAAATGAAAGGGTGGGTAACACACACTGGAAAAGTCTTGTGGTGTATCAGGATATTTTGTGTTTCCAGGAAATGTGGAAAACTGACCCGTTTTTCCCTGGATGGGTATCGATCATTTTAAACCACGGCAGTTCCATCCTATGATGGGCAGAGCGAGAGGCGGTTTTGTGACGCTACTAGCGAACACACTAGGATTTAATTTTGAAAAGTTTTTTAGCTCCTCTCCTTACTTCCATAGTTTATTATGTGACGGCCTAGACGACAGGGATTGGTTATTGATTGATTATTAATGGAGGAAATGTGGCTTCGGTGGTTGGCTCACTTGAAAAGGAATTTGCTGCCACTGGTGAAGCACACTAAAAATTAATATTCTGTGGGTAGGCGACTTCAATGCCCATAGTTGTGAAAATATGACAAAACCTGTGTTTGGATTAGTAGATGTTGAGGGAGATGTAAAACCCAATTTCACACACAACGGCCATGGTAATTTGCTCTAAACCTAGAGCTAATTAATAAGATAGATCCCAATTGGGAGTATAGAGTGGGCTTCTATCATAGATTATATATCATCGTCTGAATACCTCCGTGGGAGAATAAACTAAGCAGAACCGAAATATGTTATATATAGTGATAATGTGGCCTTTTTTAGGTCTTGCATACGCAGCATAGCAGAGAGACCCAATGCCATCGCACAGCTTTGGGGGCAAAATCGTGCACGCGTTGCATTGCTTGCAATGGCAACGTGTGCACGTCTGGCGATTTCCTTGCGGGAGCGCACAGCGCCATATGGTGGCGCCATATGGTCGCACGCTCCCGCAAGGGAATCGCGCAGACCCTCTCCCCTGCTGCTGCGCGCTTGTTATAGTTTTGGGGGCCTGGAGTTGTCACACTTTTAATACTAGAAGTGTGTTGGTGCGATAACTGGCAGAGGCAACGGGTCATGCAAGCTGTAATGGCCCCCTGAGGAGAGCCCTGGCACTTCTTTTTTTTTTTTTTCACTTTACAAATTAAGCACTGTGAAAATATGGTGTCCGAGGTCTGTGCGCCCTTCCAGGTGTGTTCGACTATCCAGATATCGTACAACACAGTGTTCAACAAACGCACAGTTTGAGTTAGCAAAGTGCAATTTAACCTGTGCAAATATCATAAGAAGTCACACCATTTTTAGAAATACGGAACACAGTTCCGTTAATTATTTTTTGTGCGTAAATTATAAATAGAAGATCAAGCGTCTGGTTTGATGTTTCCCCTACGACTCTTGCATAAATGATAAGAAATTACCTATTAGTGAAAAATCTAAATCTTATCGAAGTGAATTCCAATGCAGCGTGCGCATCTTAGCGGGGCATCTGGCTCCCATTTCACTGAGGATCCGGTAACCTCCACATGCAGACTGTCTCCCTCACTCTTCCGGGAATGTCGAAGGTGGAGTCGTTTCTGCTCTCTGGAAGTCTTCGCTGGGCCATTACTATATAAAGAAACCCGGCTGACACTGATAGGTCCCCACCTGTTGACTTATCTCACAAGCCACCTAAGAACTTGTGAATGTACCACACCAGTACATGGAGACGCAGTCAAGCTTCACATACATGATTCATTTGGTCTTTTTGGATATTTGTGAGGCACCTGCATTACAAAGGCCTCAAGGTGCCCACAGAAGACAGCAGATTAGACGATTGGGGCAGTCATTAAAAAGTGTCATCAACAAGCCAGGTTTTGAGTTTTTTCCAGAGGGACTTAGGTCACAGAACCCTATCAAAATTTTAGGTGGAACCCCACGGTACCCACTGATGAACTCCAAATCTTCAATTGGGGGTGGTGGGGTAATTATAGGGTGGTGAGTTGATCTGGTTCATGCCAGGGGGGAAGCAGTTTTTAGGTCTTGTCAGTCAGAAATATGGACTCCTCTTTGTGTGGGTCGTTGGGGACCATGAGCAGTCCCTTAAATTGGCATTGTTTCTTGGACTGGAGCCTGTAGAAAGTCTGCAGAAATGGCCCCACTTGTTCTGCATGATGCCTATGATCCCAGGAATGGAAATAGGGGTGAGTGCAATTTTTATTACTACCGGCTAGTATGGTAGATTCAACATATTTCTGTGTTTTTGTAGTTAGTAGAATTTTCTTAATGTCTCCAAATTCACAAGTAGAAAAAGCTAAATTGCCTTGCGTCCCTATGACTATTTCCTATTCAAGGATGTTTTGCTGGTGGGTCATCCTGGAGTGGGTTATCAACTGATTCAATATCACTCTCACCATTTCCAGGTAAGATGTGTTTTGCGGCCACTATGTTACTATATAGCCTTGTACATACATATGTACATAACAGTGGTGGCGGCTGCCAGTAAAACTTGGTGGTGCAGCGTGATGGGAGTAATAAAAAAATAAAAGAACTTGCCTGCCGCTGCCGGACGCCACTTCATTGCTCCTCTGCTCCCAACCCAATTTAAGCGCTGCCTCATGCAATTACCCAGCATGAGAGAAGCACTGGGATTGGTCTGAGCAGGCTAAAATAACGCTCAGTTAGGGATAGGGAGGTACAAAAGGGGGTGGTGATGGACGGAGCATCTGAACCAATCAAACACTCACACCCAGTCAACAGATCTGGGTTTAATCCATCACCGTTCTTTAGCCCACTCTGTTACCCCGGTACAGACATGGCCATATGCAAATCAGTCTGAACCTGTGCCTCATGGGAACAGTCCAGCCCGAACTGCCAAGCCATGCCTTCCCTGGACCGGAAACAAGCTTCCTAGGACCGGTTTCTGGCATTACAGCCGTCTTCAGCCAGGCTTGCTTGAATCCAGTGGCAAAGTGAGCAAGGGACTCGCGTCTGAGCATACCTGGTATTTGGTTTTTGGTCATGCCATGCAATACCATGTGAACGTGTTGACCTGGGTCTTGTCTTTGATGATGATAGGTTGTGTGGACCTTGTCTTGAACTGTGAGGGGCTCAACTTAATTGTGACAGAGGACTACTATCTCTGTCATGGATTTCTTGAGTAGAGCACGGAGGTGCCGCCTATCATGGTTGATGAATTATAGAGGTAGACACTTTTATATCTGAGACATGACTGTGCCCTTACAGGTCCATTCATCTAAAGTTCTACTGCTCATGATAAGCCTGGAATCCCGAATGCCAATATCCTCGGTGTTGTACATATGCGTGTATACTAGGATTGATAGTGTACTATGTATGAGTGATATACGACTGTGGGTTCCATTTTGGAATCCCATAGTCTGGACCAGAATACAAGATGGCATAGGGGTTGTTTTTCCCAGACAGAATATGTGCATTGCTGGGGCTGGAATCTCCTAGTTAGGAAGAGGGACATCAGATGCTCTGGTGAGGAACGTGTAGAAATGCATTTATTTTTAGGTCTCGCCTACGCAGCGCACATGAGTTGCATAGGAAAAATATCTTTAGTAATGGGCACAGCTTTCCGGGCGAAAACGTGCACGCGCTGCATTGCTTTGAATGACAATGCTTGCACGTTTGGCGATTCCCTTGCAGGAGCGAGCTTTCAAACCATCTGTTAATTACTAACAGATGGTTCCTGCTTGCTCCCACAAGGGAAACATACGCAGGCCTCCTCTTCTCTTCCCTCCCCCTGCTGTTTTTTTTTTTTACTTTAAACACGAGGCGCGCGCTGATGAAATTTATCTTTTACTTTCAGCGCGATGCAGTCGCTGATTAAATGCATTTCTAGTGCTGCAGCAGCAGCATGGCCTATTAGATCCAAGTTTTTTTTTTTTGTTTCTGCTCGTCGCCATACAGAAATTTGTGCGTTTTGTATTTGTTTATTTTTTATTTTATTCACCACGGTTTGTACGCTGGGTTTTATGGCCCTGCGTGTATTAAAGGACAATCCGCTCGGGTATATCAGTGTATATAACAGGAAACAAAATGTACCCCTTTGAATTAGGCCTTGGGCTAAACATGGCATTTAACGTACCAACACCGCCAAGGTCCGCTCTGAAAGGCATCCCTGAAGGAATGGAAATAATAAGTAGCGGGGTACGTGATTAAGCACAGTAAAGCCACGTGCCCCAATCATCCGATTACATTCATCCCCGCCAAAATTCCCCATTACTGTCCGTAATGTACCAGTAAACGAACCTAAAACGCCCAGAGTACCCTCAGCTTCCAATTGCTAGTACCCAGAGCAAAATGTCTAGCACAAGCGTCCGACCCTGTGCTTCCCTCAAAATAACAGCCCTTCGTCCGAGTCACTTAGAGCCGCCCACCTCTTTAAACAAGCATTGGCATAGCCAATAGGTCTCACCTTTGGGACCCTACAAGTGTTTAGCCATGCAACACTTTATGTTGTTTCACCAAGGATATTGTGCTGGATAACTAAACACTTATAAGGTCCCAAAGGCGAGACATATTGGCTATATCAATGCTTGTTGTTCTATGATATGGGAGATGAATAATAGGTCCATAGCAGACAAGGTTTCCAGTCCAATCCTAGCAAGAAAGAATGGCTATATATTAAAGTGGGCCAAAATTAATAAAGAGTGCCTTCGATAATTTCTAAAAACAAATTGAGTCAGGTATTGATATGCTTAGGTCCTAACCTCAGTCCGGAAGGATAAATGTTGGCATTCTCTGAGATTTTGGATGAAGTTAAAAGTAATCTGGTCCGGTCTAACTCTTCCAAGACGATCCCATTGGCCTGCTGGTTTGATGCGGCATGTTCAAAGACCTAAAGAAATTTCCATGCCGCTTGAACGGCCCAAGAGATCAGAGATTGGTACTGACTCTTAGAAATCTATCGAGAGAGGCAAGAAAAGGCAGGATAAGAGGGCTGAAGGAGGAAGCATGGGTGAATCGGAGTCCAGCAGCAGCCACAAAAAATTGGAGTGATTTATGCTCCCTTTGTCAAATGCTTTGGGGACCCGGCACTAGATACTTATCTTGGTGAGGAAGCCAGGGTGGCTCATTTTGGACAAATATTTGGGTCAGCTGATGTGCCCCGGCCTCTCCATCTAATAACCTGCTGGTAGAACGGGAGGATACTACTTTTCTTAGATCATCAGGAGCTCTGGGCCCCACTTCTGACCAATTTTTTTAATGCCGTAAGTCAGGTGGGTCCTTCACCTTCATGGAAAAAGACAATAATAATTCCCATTTATAAAAAGGTGGACAAGTCTCTACCTCAGAACTATAGGCCTTTCTCTTTGTTAGATAGTACAGCAAAACTTATGGAGTACCTATTGTTGAATATGGTGAGAGGATTGGCCAGAGAGAGGAATATCCTGATACTATTACAGTACGGTTTCCAAAAGGGCAAGAGGACCATTGATCATAGTCTGACTATTGTCAAATACACAATGGCGAAGGATGGAAAGATCTATATGGCATTTATTGATCTGTTGGCCGCATTTGGTGTGTCACCCGCTCCAAGTTGTGGTCAATTATGGAAGACCTGGGTATAGAGGTGGCTATAATTAATTTCATAGATCAGATGTATGCTCGAGCGACTGCCTGCATTCGCTATGGTATGGAGGAGAAGTGCATAAGGCCCTTTCTGATTAAGCGGTGCATTAGACCGGACTGATTCTCACCCTGTTTGTATTCTCAATCTATACTAACTGGTTCCAGGGCGCTGTGACCGGGTCTAGTAAAGATTTGCCCTCTTTTAATTCGTCGCCCCCCCCCCCCCCCCCTCCCAATACTGCTTTACGCAGATGATGCAGTCTTAATAGCAAGAACTGGAGTCCTGATGCAGAACCGCATAGAGACTTATTCAACATTTATGAAAAGTCTGGACCTTCATGTCGAGCAATTACAATTGTTTGTTCTGTTGGCAGGGGCAAGCCCTAAGAAACTACCACCATTTTACATAGTCACATAGGCTGGAAGTGGTGGATACGTTTTCTTACCTGGGTTATCTTTTCAATAGAAAACACTCCTAGTCCAATATGGTGGCTAATAGAGCTCTTGTTATGTAAAGAAGCATAACGTCTATTTTCATTTTTATTAAGAAGCTCAGGTCTAAGCCTATTGGGGTAATAAAAAAGGTATACTCTGCCAAAACAATTTCCACTGTGACATATGGAGCAGGGGTGTGGGGGGTGGTGGCAGTAGTTCCCCTTACTAAGAGTAGAGGATGCTTTTTTTTTATAAAAGGCTACTTGATTTTCCCCATTGCCGCTCAAACTATAATGGCCACATTAAACATGGTGCCCCATATCTTTCTGATTTTGCGCAGATAGCACCCATTGTATTATGGAACTCGATCTGCAGGAGGTATACAGTTAATTTTACCCAAAGGATCATCCATGATTATTTGAACAAAGACCATGTACATAAGATTGCTTGGCTACATACAATATGTGACGTGTGCACTGGGCGCTTTGGGTTTGGATGAGGTATTTGTAAATCCATGCAGTTGTCGGACTATCTCTAAGCCGAGTGGAGTTAAGCTGATCAAAGGTTTTAGTAAAGCTGTATCAAATGCGCCCCCCTTAAATCACACAAGTTGAAGATTTGTATCTAGTGTTTGTGACCAATCCCCAACATAGGTTTCTTCTAGCGAGGTTTTACTTGTTATATTTCTCTGATAGGTTTCCCAAACAATATGTATTGGATAGATGATTTGTCAGCCTATCCTTGTGATGGAAGATCTACGTATATTGTTTTTATGTAGCTTTTATAAACCACAAAGGAAGAGGTTCATTCTACCTCTTCTGCGTAAATACAACTTTAGGCAATGCTGTCCAGACTTTTATTTTATCAAAAAACTTGTGATCAATTTATATGTTATGCAGTGGCCTTGTTTCTTTGGTCTTCCCTGAAAATTAGGAGAGCATACACCGATTGGGAGACCGAAGGACGTGGTGTGTATATTAATGAATTTAGATGGCACTATGCACTTTATGAATTTTACGATTGTGTCTTTTTTTTATAGCTTTTACTGTTTTTCTCACTCCTGATTTTATTCTTGGATTTTTTTTGTTTTAAAAAAAATAATATATATTACATATCTATTGATCATGCTGTTTTTATCTTGTGTACTTTATATGCTTTGGAAAGACTGTGAAATACAAATGTTGACTGACTGACTTCAATTTGCAGATATGTAATATGGAAAGCATAAAATAGAAGCAACCAGCTCCATGAAGGGTCGTTGCGTTACACAATCCTAAAATTAGTGTGTGTGTGCAGTCACAGCATAGTTGAGGTTTGCAGCCTTTTGTAATGTATTGGCAGTTTTATTTAGTGTTATTTATTTACAGTATTTATTATGCACTACAAACCACCAATATGGAAGCCTCTGAACTCATTGAGCGTGAATATATAACCAGGAAACGCCCAAGGAAGAGTTGCCTAAACCAAATTAAAGATGGGCCACAAAGGCGTTGAAAGATAATAGTCTTGCAAGGGATAGTCAAGCTCAGGTGTTAGGACAGACTGGTCGCAGGTGTCTGACTCATGGACTAAATTGATGCAGGAGTGGCTGCTGGGCTGGTCAGGGACAGAGGAGGTGGGGGCAAGGGGTGATGCAAAGGTTATGGAGGTGGCTACTGTGGAAGAGACAGCTTAGACTTCCTAGCAGGTCTCTGGGGAGCTGTCCCCAGCTCAATTGTAGTAGTAGGAGATGGATGATTCTTACCATGCTTCCCCCTCATTTTAGCGTACCTCAGTTGCCTATGTAACATTTAGTCAGAAAGTGCTTTTCTGCTGTTCTAATGCCACTTCCTCTCGGGCCGTGATCATCCCTAGCTTTTTAAAATGATACAGCTAAATCTCTGGTTTCTTCATTTGAGACTCTGCCTGATGAGACACAAGGGATTTAATCTTCCTCTACTCACCACTGTGAGAGACTGGAATCTGGTTGCTGCAGAGGCCAGAGCAACTGCTGCAGCTGTTGCCACATTTCCCTCTGCAATATCCTGCTCTCTCCCTTTCACTCTCCTTTGATTTTTTCAAGTCTACATACTCTTTTATTTTTCCCTGATGCTTCATCTGGGTTACTTTCAGAGATTACTCCCTCTTTATTCTCTGTATTGTTTTTATTTCCCCCTTCTGTTACCCTTTTGGCACATTCAGTTTGGTATCTTGTTCCCCTTAAAATTGTGTCCTCTTATGTGGCTGTTCAACTGGGGTGTCTGACTCCATTTTCTCTTCAATCATGTCAGAGGTCTGCTTTCCCAGCCTCCAGCAATATTTCCACTCCAACACTTTACAGGGGTACTATTTACAAACATGGGAGAACTCCTCTAGAGCTACTTTGGCATCTGCCTATGCCTCCTGGAATCTATTACAGATGCTAAGAATGTGACTGTGGTCATGACTGAATTCCAAGACTGCCTGAATGGCAGTGGCTGGTTTGCAAGAGGCCGGGTGAAGAGTCGGAGTTCTCAAGATAGGGGTCATCGATTGGGAGCGGAGGATGCACTTGTTTGGAGTGTGGCTTCATATATGCTCAGACACCTTATTCCCGTCGTCCCTGTACGTCTCCAGTGCCTCTAGCAATAGTAACATTTCCTACTGCATCCACTACCTTCTGTTTTACTGTTTGTTACCGTCTTTTGTTTGATTAAATGTCTGTGCACAGTCTAATGTTTGGCTGATCAGTAAACTTGCCCTTGTATGTCTCAAGTAAATTCAACTTCCGCTGAGAAGGACGAGTCTCGGGAGTTAAGATTGGTTAAAGATTGGTTAAAGTCTTCAGGCCAAACCTCAAACCTACCGATTGTGTCCAGCAGCTCACCAAACCACCAGCAGGCCACTACTGGGCATCACTGATTTCTGAAGCATCTCATTTATGGATGTAGCAGGCGTGAAGTGTGGTTGTAAATCCAACCTCCTTTTCTGAACTGTCCTGCATGCCATTCTTGAATTCCTCACATGTCAGGAAGTAGAGGTGGAGTTAGAGCACACGTCCCTACAAACCGAGCGTTCCTCTAGCTCACCGGGTCAATGCTGAGACTCCTGAAAGGATTCAGTGACCTGTATATGCATGTTTTGGGCCCAACAACAACTCTAAAACCCTCTTGTTCTCCTCTTATCCTTTTTGTAGGAGAACTAAATAAGTCATTAAAGGCTTCCACCTGTTTCCTGCGTGGAAATATTAGCCATTTTTTGTCATAACTGACAGTTGGCCTCTCTTAACCCCAAACAGAAATGAGTCTGCATTAAGATTTATGTCCATTTAAATATTCTGACGGTAATGAATAGGTGGTTGGAGCACATGGGTTCACCGGGCTGTCCATCAGTGGTTGCTGGCAAGTATTTTGAATTGTTGGGTCATGGACTGTTTAGGGTGCGTATCTATGGCTAAGAAACATTTGAAACAAGCATTTGCAATGCAATAGGTCTTGCATTAGGAAAGTTTGAGCTATTGGTATTGTAAATGACAATTTGTTTATTAATGTGTTGGTTTTGAAATTAGCGAAATTAATAGCTTTGTCATTGATAATGCCAATAGTTTTAACTTTCGCAAATGTAATACCTATAGCATTTGTAAAGCAAAATGTTTTGTTTTGTGACATATATGTATTGATATTACTAATACCAATGTCTTTTCATTTTTTAAAATAATTAATACTTAAAAGTTATTGTAATGTTTAATGGCAGTAGTATAGTAGTATAAACTGTTCTATTTAACTTTTGTAAAGATTATGTTCATTGTATTTTATTGTGACGAAAATCCATCAGACGTGAAATATTAACTTGTTTTTTGTGAAATTTGTAATGAAGCCTGAAACATTGAGAGAACATATTTGAACCAGTTGTTGTTGAATGGTTGCCCAGCTTGATGCTGTGTTGGCGCTGAGTGATGTTGTGTTTGCGACGAGTGATGCTGTGGCGTTCAGTGATGCTGTGGTAGCGCATAGTGATGTTGTGGTGCCCCTGAGTGATGCTGTGGTGCTGTTGAGTGACGTTGTGTTGGTGCGATAGATAAATAGAGTGATGGCGATAAATAGACAGATCGAGTGATGGCGATAGACAGATCGAGTGATGGCGATAGATAGACAGATCGAGTGATGGCGATAGATAGACAGATCGAGTGATGGCGATAGATAGACAGATCGAGTGATGGCGATAGATAGACAGATCGAGTGATGGCGATAGACAGATCGAGTGATGGCGATAGACAGATCGAGTGATGGCGATAGATAGACAGATCGAGTGATGGCGATAGATAGACAGATCGAGTGATGGCGATAGATAGACAGATCGAGTGATGGCGATAGATAGACAGATCGAGTGATGGCGATAGATAGACAGATCGAGTGATGGCGATAGACAGATCGAGTGATGGCGATAGACAGATCGAGTGATGGCGATAGACAGATCGAGTGATGGCGATAGACAGATCGAGTGATGGCGATAGACAGATCGAGTGATGGCGATAGACAGATCGAGTGATGGCGATTAATAGACAGATCGAGTGATGGCGATAGACAGATCCAGTGATGGCGATAGACAGATCGAGTGATGGCGATAGACAGATCGAGTGATGGCGATAGACAGATCGAGTGATGGCGATAGACAGATCGAGTGATGGCGATAGATAGACAGATCGAGTGATGGCGATAGATAGACAGATCGAGTGATGGCGATAGATAGACAGATCGAGTGATGGCGATAGATAGACAGATCGAGTGATGGCGATAGACAGATCAAGTGATGGCGATAGATAGACAGATCGAGTGATGGCGATAGATAGACAGATAGAGTGATGGCGATAGACAGATAGAGTGATGGCGATAGACAGATAGAGTGATGGCGATAGATAGACAGTGATGGCGATAGACCAATAGAGTGATGGCGATAGACCGATCGAGTGATGGCGATAGACAGATCGAGTGATGGCGATAGACAGATCGAGTGATGGCGATAGATAGACAGATCGAGTGATGGCGATAGATAGACAGTGATGGCGATAGATAGATATAGTGAGGGCGATAGATAGATATAGTGAGGGCGATAGATAGATATAGTGAGGGCGATAGATAGATATAGTGAGGGCGATAGATAGGTATAGTGAGGGCGATAGATAGGTATAGTGAGGGCGATAGATAGGTATAGTGAGGGCGATAAATAGGTATAGTGAGGGCGATAGATAGGTATAGTGAGGGCGATATATAGATATAGTGAGGGCGATAGATTGATAGAGTGAGGGCGATAGATTGATAGAGTGAGGGCGATAGATAGAGTGAGGGTGATAGAGTGAGGGCGATAGATAGGTATATAGAGTGATGGCGATAGATAGCTAGAGGGTGATGGATAGATAGATAGAGGACAATTGTTAGAGTGATAGCGATAGAGTGTGTGTGCTAGCTAGATAGATAGATCTATAGAGTGTGGGCGATAGAGAGATAGTGTGGGCGATAGAGAGATAGTGTGGGCGATAGAGAGATAGTGTGGGCGATAGAGAGATAGTGTGGGCGATAGAGAGATAGTGTGGGCGATAGAGAGATAGTGTGGGCGATAGAGAGATAGTGTGGGCGATAGAGAGATAGTGTGGGCGATAGAGAGATAGTGTGGGCGATAGAGAGATAGTGTGGGCGATAGAGAGATAGTGTGGGCGATAGAGAGATTGTGTGAGCGATAGAGAGATAGAGTGAGGGCGATAGAGAAGAGGTCGATAGATAGAAAGTAAGTGCTGGCTT